>NC_057388.1:49951486-49963986 GCF_019320065.1 Cervus canadensis
AAATACATGAACTAAATTTGTGTGTATTATCCATTTATACATAACTTAGCCTTATATTGGTTGGTTCACCAAAACCATTCAGTGAAATATATTTACTATTTTTTGTTTCAATTCTTTTAAAAATAAAATAAGGGTTTATTACTTAAATTTATGTTTTTATTTCATCCTTAGTGTTTAAGTGTATTGTATTTGAATAATTGTTTATGGAATATTTGAAACATGAAATGTAGTAAAAATTGGAAACTTGGTAGAACACACACACACATGCTCAGCCCTTATGTTTAGGTTAAGAAATAATCCAGCAACACCACTTTAAGCAATCCACAGAGTCTACCTTTGTCCCTGAATCTAGTCTAAACATTTTTATAATACAAAAAAGAAATTATCTGGACTTTTTCAATGTGATCTATGCCAAGAAATCAAGGAAAGTGATAAAAGCTGAAAGAGAGAGTATGCATTAGTGAATATTTATATTGGCAAGATCTGAAAATTTTGTAAAAGTAAAACAAACACAGAGGTTGCTTATTTCTGAAAGGAAATTGGCCTCACTGAATTTCTTTCAGGAAAACATTATTGCTCAAAATGATATAAATCTCTATTGCTATCTCTAGCAAATTAACTTGAAACGCTGGCAGTGCCAAGAAGGTGCATTAAGTTTTCTCTTGTTTACATTTTCCTAATCACCATAAAAATCCTTAGTGAAACAATTATTCTTTAAACAATCAGGACAATATATCTCTATAAAGGAGAAAATCGATTTAACAACAAAACTAGATTTATCTCTATTGATCATGAGGCGTTCAGTGTAATTTTAGTGAATTATGCCTGGCTTTCATTTCCTAGCAGAAATTTTTCAGTGATGCTCGAAAGGCAAATTGCAAAACTACTGCGGTGATCTTTTGCATGCTATTTACCTGTCCTAATCACTTCTTTAAAAAAAAAAAAAAAGACATATACAGGAGACTGAACCAAATATTTATTTTCTGTTACATGAAACAGTGTAACTATTGTGTGTGCCTTATTTAATAGACTTACCTAGGACCCCGATATCATTTCTTTCAATTCATTAGTAAAGAAATCAGGTCTCTATAACAGGATTCAGTGTTAACAAAACAAATCCAAGTTCATCTTATGAGAACAGAATTAGAAAGATTAAGAAGTAATATTTTCTTCTTAAATATGAGTTATTTTTAAAGATATTATTAACACTTTCATTTTAGCAACTTCTTGTCAAGCAAGAAGGAAACACAAAAGAACTGGAGGCAGATTAAGAAAAATTTAGTATTTGTACTGCTTGAAAAGAAATATAAAAAGATGAATGTTCCAAAAATATCTTAGAGATGTTATTTGTTGTTGTTCACTTAAATACATGGATGAATGAGTCATATTGGCTTATTTCTCTTAGAACAGTAATGAAAATACTCAAGCTAAATGTATTTGGTCAATGTAGTCATAGAATATTTCTTTCTGTGAAATATTGTACATTTTCCTCTTTTGCTGCAAGAATTAGAAAATTTTATAAATAAGTCAGTCCTTATTTAGAAAAGGGTAATTAAGAAATTCATGTTCTTGAAAGAAATTTAAGCAAGGAATATACCTAACCAAAAAATTAAAGAAATTTCCTGTGTAAACCTTAAATCACATTTTAATAAACAAAATAATGTTATTATTCAGTCAGTAGATAATAATTTTCTTATTTAATAAATTGTAACTTTTGCTTTTATTATAAATAATGCAAATGAAGTGCTTGCTAAATCAAATAAATGGAGGATAATACATAAGTTAACCCATAATACATAATAATATATAAGTTAATACATAATAATATATAAGTTAACCCATGTGAAAGACTAACTCATTTTATTGTTGCTAAAATTTGAATTCACTAATTCAGGTCAGTTCAGTTGTTGCCATGTATTCTTAATAAAGTCCATGTTCCATAGCTGTTCAAAAAATACAAAGTAACTTTTATTTATTGTTACATTAATGATACCTCAAGCTATTTTCCATCACACTTAAAGACATTGGTGGTGTTTTGTGTATTCATGCAAATTAGTGTTAATATTGGAAATTGCTGTATTAAATTCTAACTAAATTTATAAAAAACTGCTTATTAACATAAATAACATTCCCAAAAGTATCTAACATCAAAGGAGAACAGTTTATGACACATAAGAAAGGAAAAATTTTAATCTGAAACATTGAAGTAACATTCAAATGTAAAATAATCATCCTTTTTAAACCATTGACCATTAACTAATGCAAAATTGACAGAATTAATTGAGTTTAAAATATTAAATGTGATATATAAAAGCATATCTATTGAAAACCATATAAATCACCTAAACTAGCAAAATACTTTAAAATAGATCCTATAGATCTAGGCAGATTGTAATCATATTTATAGCATGTAACCCTTTGTTTAAAATTGATAATAATAATATGAATGTATCATTATGATATTGAATTGGAGCTTTCAAATTAGACTAGTAAAACTTTTAGAAAAAATATTTTCAATTTGTTTTCCTATAATATGAATAGCTAACCTAGGATATCATATTTTAGTGACAATTTTCCTGTTATAGGTATACAATCTTATCCTCAAATGTAAGTAAACTGGACTAGTTGTATAAGTTGTTTCTTTTAGAAAAAAATGGAAAATACCTAGCGGTTTTCATAAAAGAGGTAGTTGCTAAACTGAATTTTAATAAACCAATAAATAATGTTATTGTTCAATAGGTAATAATTGCCTTTATATAAACTCAAAAATATTGTTTAGAGTGATTAATATACAATGCTCCATTATGCATCTGGGAGTGTTGATGCATAATTTTTAGTTCTAATGTTATTATGTAATTGAGAGAACATGTTCATTTGCTCTAATAACTACTAAGATGCACTTAATAAAATGAAATGTAATAATACTTGTAATTTAATCTATTCATGGAAGTAATTTTAAAAGTCTACCACTTTCCTTAATGTGGATAACATTCATAATTTATAAAGTGTTGTGATGCAGAATTGACAATGCCATTGTTTTTTACACTTTGAGATGATTCTGCAGGCTTCGTATCATCTGCATACCAACCTCAGGATTATCAAGGGCAAACAAAAGATAATTAATACCAGAAACAGGCAAATGCAGGAGCTACTGACTGAGGGTTCTCACTTAATGTACGACTTCTGAAAACCAGAAAATGAAATAACCATAGAAAAGCTTGTCTCTGAAAAGAATATTTCAATATTCTATTCTTTATATAAACCTGGACCCAATATCCCAGTTTGTAGAGGTATCTTATCAAAGAGCATAGTTTCAAGTGGTATAGTCATCATCTATAATGGAGTTAGAAAATGTTATTTTTAAAGAGTGAATTTCAAATTATATATTTTATAATTGTAGTTTCTTTAATACAAATTATAATCATTAATTTATTTATAATGTGTGTAAAAGCATGGGAAGCAAACTACTGCCATAATAACTTCTATCATGTTTTAACATTTACTAACAGGGTACAATAAAAAGGAAATTTCTACAATTAGACTATTTTATACTTAGATGTAGTTTATATAATATTATATACAGATATTATGTGTTTAAATGTTGAATCTAAAATATTTATTCACATGAAATAATGCTAGTAGCAGAGAATATTCTGTGTTAACCCTGACTATATAGTACTATAGTACTATATAACCCTGACTATAGTACTGTCTTACTACTTAAGTGAAGTTATTTATATTTTCCAAACCAAATTCCCTTTCACTTTCTGTAAATTGTTATTCATGTGATTCACATATATTATGGGTATTTTCATTTTACACTATAATGCATAGCAATTGTCAAATGTTTTAAATATTGAACTTCTAAAGTCCTGAAATAATAATTATAAAATTATGTTTGAAATAAAATGACAGTTCATAACAAATTCAAGTTTTAAAGACTTTTTAAAATGTTAAGGCTTCTGTGATAAAGTATCATGTTATCAACAATTTTAACTGAAGTGGGTAAGTTAGTGACAAGTCTCAGATTTTACAATTATAAAAGAAAAAAGAATCTTATTGGATATGGTGTTTTTTTCTCATAGATACATCACAGTTCAAGTCTTCTGGAAATAATTATGCATTTTGGAGCTCTGATGTGATACAGTTGCTAGTTCATTTCCCAAACACCACCACTAAGTGGATATTCCATAAAAACTCTCCATTGGCAATGTGATTGAGAAGGGATTATTTCCTTTTAAGTTAATTTTTTTTCTTGTTTTATGTCAATACCAACTATTCTGCACAACTTTCAAAAGAGGTCAAAAAAGATTACATGTCATATTTAATTTAGTTCCTTTGTATGTGGAGCCTGGGTTAACTGCACCATATGATTAACTTTTAAAGTATTAAGTCATTGTCTATAAAAGTATGCACAGTTAATAATAAAATAAATCTCTCTTATACCACACAATTGTTAAATAGGTTGGTCCTATCTCCAGCTTCTTTCCTCCACATGTATTTTCCTGTTGTTATGTCCCAGGGCCCATCTTCAGTTTTCTATCTGTTCAAGATAATCTTCTCATATTTCCCATTTAATGACCACAACAAAGCCTATCTTCAGTTACCATCTACTGTCCTGAAACTCTCTTCTAAAATTTAGGCCTAATTGATATTTGTATCTGAATGAGCTCCCAAATGAGCCTGTGTAAAAATTTATCATTTACCTCTACTTTTACCACAGCTTCCCCTGGTTGTTCATGTAAAGAATCTCCCTGCAATGCAGGAGACCCTGGTTTGATTCCTGGGTTGGGAAGATCCCCTGGAGAAGGGATAAAATACCCACTCCAGTATTCTTGGGCTTCCCTGGTGGTTCAGACAATAAAGAATCTGCCTGCAATGCGGGACCTGGTTTGAATCACTGGGTTGAGAAGATCCCCTGGAGGAGGGCATGGCAACCCACTCCAGTATTCTTGCCTGGAGAATCTCGTGGTAGGTACAGTCCATGGTGTTATAAAGAATCAGACATGACTGAACGACTAAGCACAGAGCAACTAGTGACATAAGCCTAGAATCTCGGAGTCATCCTGGATTTCTTTTCAGTCCTGATTAATTCAACCAAAAGTCCTACTATTTCACATCCTCAGAATATTTTCTCTTCAATTCCCACTGCAGCTTCTAGAAGTTATCACTATTTCTTACTTCCTAATAGTTCTTTCCATCTTCAATTTTAAACCCCCCCAGTCAATTTTCTAAATCAAAAGTCAACAAACGTTTCTGTAAAGGGCCAAATAGTGAAAATTTCAGGACACACATCCATACAGTCTCTATTGGCAACTATCCAATTCCGTAAGTTGTAGCAGGAAAACAGCCATCAACACTAGTAAAAAGATAGATGTGGCCATGTTCCAAAAAACTTTACAAAAAAAAGCAGATAGATTTGGCAGATAGGCTTTAGTTTTCTGACTCCTGATCTAAATTGCTCCCAGAGTAAAATTTCTAAATGGCAAATCAGATCACATTGTTAGCTTATTTACTCATCACTTTTCATCATCTGCAAAAAAATTCTAACCCCCTTGTGGTGATATAAAAAATCTTTATGGTATTGTTTCTTCTTTTCACTGCTACCCACACACTCTATATGTGTCCCTTTCCATCAATTTATAGTTGTTTAAATCATTATTCTTTATCTGTTTGCACAGGTTAGTCCTATTGTACAGGATAAAAGAATATACTTTGTTTATTAATTTTTCTTGCTGTTATTTTCTATCCATGAGGATGAAGACCAAGTTTTACTCACCTTTGTATCTGTTAGTTCTAGCAGATTGATTCTTATTGGTGGTGACTTAAACAGTTTATGTTAAATAATCACTGATTTCATTGCTTGATTATATGTCCAACTGTATCAAATAAGTTGAGCTCTTCTTTTAATCATGTACTGATAAACATTAGTCTAAGTCAAGGCACATAACAAGGCACATGACTGGCTTAGCTGCTTCTACTAAAATGACCCAGAATTGTGCTAATTTGACTGAATGGAAATATTTTACTACCACTAAAGCTACAGTCTTCTTGATTTAACTGAAAAATACTTCAAGAATATTTTAGTTACATATGTATTTTAGTTACCTTCAGAAATGCCTTGCGGCAGTTAAAGATGGCCATATATTCTTGACACAGGTCCTGTTGAGATGTAGAGTCTGTTTTCATCTCTCCAGGAATCTGGGCTGGTCTATGACTGCTTTGATTAAGAGAGTATATTGGAAGTGATGCCATGCCATTGCTGGGAGCAGCCTTTGGAAAGACTGGCAGTTCTGTCCTGATTTCATGGAGCCCCGAGCTGCATTTCAGAAAGTCCAGCTTTGTATAAGTTCACGCTGCAGCTTTAGAAACTATGTGTAGAGGCGTGGGGCCACATGGAAGGAAAGTGTGGTCCTATTGTGCTTGACTCTCCAGGCATACTTGTCAAGATGACAGGGAGTAAATGAACCTAAGTGGGACCTTCCAGAGCAGATCAGCCACTAACAAAATACTGCCGAGTGACCTCAGTTGATGCCTATGGAGTAGGAGAATTGTTCAGCCAAGACCTATCAAAATTTGAAAGAAAAGAAGGAAAAGAAAAAAAGTCACTCAGTCGTGTCCAACTCTTTGCAGCCCCATAGACTATACAGTCCATGGAGTTCTCCAGGCCAGAATACTAGAGTAGGTAGCCTTTCCCTTCTCCAGGTAATCTTCCCAACCCCAGGGATTGAACCCAGGTTTCCTGCATTGCGGATGGATTCTTTACCAGCTGAGCCACAAGGGAAGCCCAAGAATACTGGAGTGGGTAGCCTATCCCTTCTCCAGTGAATCTTCCTGATCCAGGAATCAAACCAGGGTCTCCCGTACTGCAGGCAGATTCTTTACCAACTGAGCCATCAGGGAAGCAGGTAACAATTTTTGACCCACACAATTATGAGATAGGATTAAATAGTATTTTGGAACACATGTTATACAGCAATAGGTAATATAAAAAAAGACATTTAAGCATGTAAGATGCATGAATTATAATTTGTAAGTAATGGCTGAAATTATAGCATTTAATACGGTGAAATGGTTTTTATCCATGCACTTCATACAGTCAATACCTTATCTTAATCTAAAACAATTTCGTTTCTCTATTTTAAGTGCTCGAACTTGGATAAATAATAAGTTATTTACATGATTTTTTCATTCAAAATGAGGCTCTTTACCAAGAAATGTTTAGTGTACTTTATTTATTTAGAACTTTATCTTATTAAGCATTTGATGTAGTGTATGTTATTCAACTGATTCATATATACCCCTAAATTAATCTCATTACAACAGATATATGGGAAGCAGGGCCTTGAAGAGGAGATGGCCTGTTTCAGATCACCCAGTGAAGATAGCAATTCAATACTAGAATCCAGAGTTTTCAGAATCAGTGTTCATTTATCTTTTAACTTTATCCATGTTGTTTCTGGAGATTCTCAGGTGGTGCTAGTGGTAAAGAAGCAGCCTGCCAATGCAGAAGACACAAGAGATGCATTGTGATGCAGTGATCCTTGGGTTGGGAAGATTGCCTGGAACAGGAAACGACAATCTGCTCTAGTATTCTTTTTTTTTTTTTTTATTTATCTTTAATTGAAGGATAATTGGTTTACAGTATTGTGTTGGTTTCTGCCAAACATCAACATGAACTAGCCATAGGTCTACATGTGTCCCCTCCCTCTTGAACCTCTCTCCCACCTCTTCTCCCCATCTCACACTTCTAGGTTGTTACAGAGTCCCACTTTGAGTTCCCTGAGTCATACAACAAATTACCATTGGCTCTATATTTTACATATGGAAATGCATGTTTCAATATTACTCTCTCCGTATATCCCACCCTTTCCTTCCTCTCCACCAGGTGCCTGGAAAATCCTATGGACAGTGGAACCTGCTATGGGATCGCCAAGAGTTAGACACGATAGCACACATGCACATTGTCTAGTATCAAGCTGCCAATATCTGAAACTTCTATGCCAACATTTTATGTAAAGTCTGATACATATCTCAGGAAGCACTCTGAAATGTTTTCTTTAATTAGCTCACATGATATCTTCTAATGACAATAGGGATAGTCTGTCTATAGCTAGAGAACACTCTTGTTTTAATATTTGTTTTAATGCTAATATATGAATGGGTAGGACTGTTTGAAGACTGTAATTATTAGGGAATTTGAATCAGAAACTTTGTATGTTTAAGCAGTATATTTGTACGTATAAGCATTTTATTTCCATGTTTGATGAATATGAATTTCAGGATTCAGAAGTTTGGCTCGATTTTCACCACTAGTTGTCTTTGAAACATACAAAACACTATACTCTCTGTACTATTTATATGCACAAGAATCAGCTGACATGTGAGTTAACCAACTATTGAAAGAGATTGTTTTATTGTTACAGATCTAAACTATAAATCTGTATCACCATCCAGTTTTCTTCTTAGGTTCTTTCATTTTTGCCTTAAAAATTCCTCCTAATATCCCTAATCATTTTCACTGTACCAATATTTTTAGAAAATTATATTCATTCTCATTGTTCATAGTCCTCAAATAGCAGTAGATTATCATCTCTACCACTAAGCACTGCTTAAGCATGTTCTATCAAGTGAGATCCTGTAAGCTTTCTTCATTAATTACTGTCACCTTTTCTCGTAATCGTTTTGAATTTTTGAAACTTTCTTTAATTTGCCTTCTCAAATTGGGATACCTAAAATTAAACATGCTATTAAGTTTTTCATTGTAGCCTTTCTCATCGTCTTACAGTATTAATCATAAGATTATTTACCTCTTTTAAGGGTTTCATTTTCAATGATGTCCTAGTTAAGATGCATTCAAAAAAATTAAAATGCCATAGTTGAAATACAAGTCTACAATTCTATATTGACTCTCTGAATAGTAAAACTTACAGTGTGCTAAGACATCAATAGAGTGAGATAATAAAAAAACAAGAAAGATGTCTAAGAAAGCTGAGAAATACCAGAAGTTTTCTGAAACAAAAATTTATGCATTGTTGTAGGCAAAGGATTTCATGCCCGGCCATTGACTTGTTTCAATCCTAGAGAGGTTGCTTTTTATTTAAATATTTCCAGAAAAGGCTACTGCCATAGGACAGTTGTTTATGTGCATTATTGGGGAACATACACATTTTAAAAGAATTTAAACTTAGCTCTGTCTTCTGTATATGAGTGCATGCATGTTTGTATAATGTATATAATTTTCCTCTGCCCAAGATAATAAAAATAGTCACTCCAACTGGATAATATTACAAATAATACCAAGTGAAAATGCAATTTTCTAACTAGTGATGAAGGCGAAAAATCCTTCCAGACATTTTCCCATAAAATATTGTACTTATACACTTAGTCACTTTGCTACTATAAAACTATTTCTTCAAGAGTTCTAAGATTGAAATGCTGTTAAATATTTGGAAGTCTTTGAGAAACTGTACAGTATTTACCTAATAGCAGACAGAATGGACAAGCATTCCATTTTCTAGAAAAATAATTTTCAAAATATTCTGCCTACATCAAAACATTTTCTTACCTAAACATTTTTATACAGTTTTGCATTTGGGGGACTTTTTTCTTGAAATGCTTTCCTTCTGGGGGTGGTATTCATCTTGATAAGTAGTTACTATTATCAATAATAAAACTACTGAAGAATAGAAAAAGAGATGTTAAAAAAGAAATCCAGATAAAACTATGAGGATATGTTATAAAAAACAAAACCAGTGCTTTCTAGATCATGAGCTGATTAATTAGAGAAGAAAACAAATTCTCCTTTCTTACTGAATCTTATATATGATTGTGCACCTGAGTGGGGACACATGGTGGTCTTTAGTGGCCTGGAAGTCCTATCTGTTCAGTCCTGGTTATCATCAAACTTACCAGTAGTTGTATTCACCAGCATGAGAATAGATTCTGGGTATGAAATCAAAAGAAGGAGGAAATATGAAGAACACCTCACAGAGAATAAATTTCATGAGGATAATGATTTTGTAAGATAAGAGCTAGACTTAATTAAATATCATTACTGATTAAGCACTGTGGTAAGTACTTTCTGTGTATTAACTCATTTAATCATCATAACAACCCTAATTATTATGATTCTCATGTCATGGATGAAGAAGCTGAGACACAGAGAGGTTAAGTAATGTTCTACAGTCTAACTGCTAGTATCGGGGTAGAGCTGGTAATTGAATCAGGAAGTCTGGTTCCATCTGCCCTAATTACTCCAGTGCTTCTCAAACATGAGAGTATATCCAAATCACTTGCAGAGCTTATTAGAACACTGATTCCTGGGCTCCATCCCCAGAGTTTCTGATTCATTATGTCTACAAAGCAGACCGAAACTTTACATTTCTAATGAACTCCCAGGTAATTCTGATGCCTTTGGAGCAGGGACCACACCTTGAAAACCACTGTTTACACTATACTCCCTCTTGGGAGTTATTCTTGACAAGCCAATAGCATATAATTTTAGGTTCTGTGAAATTTTGCTTTTAAGGGATTTAAATGTTTACCTATATCAAGGCAAATAATGAATCAACTCACAGAAATGGTGTACAGTCTAATAAAGCTAACCATTAGAAAACATAAGTGGGCACAGATTCATTCATTCATAATCATTTATTTAATTGCAAATCATAGGTTTAGGGCTTGAAATACAATGAAGGAAAATGTATTGGCCTTGCCCTCAAAAAATTCAGTGTAGGAACATGTATAAGCAAACAATTGAAGAATAGTCTCATGAGTTTTGCAGTGGTGAGGCTGTGTGGATCGAAAGGGTCAGAAACAGTTTCACAGAGGAGGTTTTGAGCTGTTGTAAAGTGCAAACTGAAGTTAACAGTGATATGCATTCTAGTGAAGAGGGCATATGCCAAGTTATGGAGATGAGAAAGGGCACATTGAATATTGGAAATTATTAAGAATCTGACTGACTACAGGTCAGGGTTGGAGCAAAAGAGTGGGAAGCTAAGTAAAATAAGATTAACGTCAATATCTAGGAATTTATGAAAGCGTGGTGACTTCCTGGACTTTGGATGAGAAGTCATCAAAAGGTTTTAAGCAAGAGATGGGCTCAGTGGTGCTTTCTAGGAAGATGACTGGCAAATACAGAGTTAACAGTGAACACCTAGAAACTGTTTGGAGAGGACACTATAGAACGTGTCCTTGTCCCTTAGAGGCAAGGAGTCCAGTCCAGCCATGAAAGGATATGGGAGTGATCTAAAATAATGGCTGTGGGGTTGAATAAAAACAAGTAAGTTAGGAAAAAAGTCACATCTGAATAGTGCTATTTTAAGTGTTTGTATATTTTAATTCACATATTACTTGGAAGAAACCCTGCATCTGTACTATTATTTATTTATTTATTTTTGATACAGATAAGAAAACTGAAGCACAGAGAAACTGGGTCATTTCCCCAAGGTCACACCGCTTGTCAGACTTTGAACCCAAACTCTAGAGTCTGCCTTCATGTCCAGGTCTAGAGATGAACTGGATATGGAAAATAAAGGGAAAATAAGGTATTTAGAGTACTTTCCCCACTTAGCATATATTTAGGCCAGTAAATGCATACCCAATATCCATCGTCTACAGCCTGGTCATCTCATCCATGCAAATGATGATCTAGCAGAGTTATAGGAAACTGGACATATGTTTCAGCAGGTTTTCCTTATGGGATTTTCCAAGGCTGGAGTGAACTCAGTGCCTAGCAGAGCATGCAATCCTTGAGACAGATATCTCCTCTCGTGTTATCACTCCCGCACAGGGATGGCACATACTCTTCTGACCACCCATGCTAATGTTACAGTTGTAACCACATCCACCACGTGATTAGCTCTGGGTCCCTTAGCTCTGCTTCACATTTTGTTCAGTTTAGTCACCTTTCTTTTTTTTTTTTTTAAGCCAAGGGCCTGCCATTTGTTATTTTACTAGGTGAAAGGGGCAGAGAAATGAAATAGTCCTGGCTCAGGAGAACCAGTTATGTATGTGTACATTTCACTATAATATGGTGCTATGGTAGCTGATGTATAGGGTGCTATGGAAAATGAACAGGTTCAGGATCAGAATCACACAACACTTTGGAAGTATGGCCACAGCCACAAAACTTCTCATCACATCCCCAACAAATGACTCATGCTCCTCTCTGTCTTTCACAGTGAAGAAGAGGAAACTGAAATCAAATGAGAAGACACAGCGTAGAAGGCAAGGAAAGACTCTTCACTGCAGATTCTCCAGCATGGTGGACTCAAGGTACCAGCTCTTTCTGAGAGAATGGGATAGTAGATCCACGTGGTAGGAAGAATATTAAGGCATTTCTAAAACTGAAGACTCTTTATTAAAAAGACAATCCTTTCTTGGAATTTAAGAGACAGATACAGCTTTCTAGCCCTAGTCATTTTACCATCTGGGAAGGAAATGCCTTCATGTATGGGGTTGCACAGAGTCGGACACGACTGAAGCGACTTAGCAGC